>NC_137735.1:159053425-159075925 GCF_963264785.1 Psittacula echo | reverse complement strand
GTGGTTATTTGTCTGTATCACATGCACTTTATTAAAGATGCCATTCTGGGAAAGCTGGTCCTTGCTATGTCATTATGAGAAAGCTAAACAATATTTCTTGTGAAAGAAGGGACATTTCTGTGGCTAAATGAAGGAAATATTTATTATTTTTCATGAAATGTAAAAATAAATGTTTGTCACCAAAAGCATTTAATTATTAAAATAATAAAACTCCAGAAGGAAACTGCAAAAAGAAAGTAGAAAGTTTCTTAGTACAGTCCTGTATAGAAAAGGAAATAATCTGCTCTACTACCTGTAAGGCCAGTGGGACCTCTAATGAAAGATAATCCCAGACAATGACTTCAGTCTTTGTGTTTATTATTCTAGATAACAGCTATTGTTTGTTAAATATAGTACAGTGACATCAGTAACTCAAAATATAAATCAGCATCTTGTATGTTTACAAACACGTTTCTAAGATATAAGGGTAAAAATATAGTGGATTAAAAATCAGTGTCAAAAACTGGAACAATTTTCTAGCAGATTTTTGTAATTTTCTCCCAGAACCAATACATAAGAAATTTATTTTTACAGGATTTCAAGAATTTCCATCATTCTTCTTTGCCTTCATAGGATTTTCTGTAGATACTGGTGAAGAACATCATTTTTTTCCATCACGCACTCAGTATTTCCTTTAGAAAAGACATTTCTGAAGTACTTTGGTTTAATTTTGGGTTTTGTTTTTTCAAAGATGTGGAAAGACGTTTCCATTTCAAATGAATCAAGTGTCTACATTTGAAAGTGGTACCTATATAATTTTTTTAAAAAGAATTCTTTCTTTAAAGCTTTCAGGAATAAACCTGATATATCAGATGTTTGTTGTGATGTGCATAACTTACTGCATTCACAATTAACACATCAGCTTTTCCCCATGGTGGTTTACAGTGGAGAACAGGGAAATACGTCACCTGTTAACCACTTCAGAAAGTAAGATGGCGTTGCTGTGGTTAGTAATTGCCAGTATTAAGATCAATCATTGACTAAAATGGTATGCGGGCAGTATCTCACCCTAAAGAACTTGAACAATTACCCTAATATTGCACCCAACCATCTCCCACTGGCAAAAATCTAAATGAAAAAAAATCAGTGAGCCTTATAATACGACCTGAAAGTGAACAAGCTGGTGCTGGTGAGATCAGCAGGGGAGTGAATCATGGGTTCAATAAACCATTGCTGAGAACACATTGCTTCTTATTCCCCATAGTTTGAAACCAGAAGCTGGTAACAGAAAGTGCCCCAGCAGAATCAGTAACTACTCATCCCTCAATGGTTCTCCAGCGCCCTGTGAAATGTGAAAATATGCTCGACTGTGCTGCAGGCCTGGAGAAGGCACAAACCACTTAGTAGAGTTCTGATCAATCTATGAGGCAGAAATGTGTGTGCCATCTGCCCAAGCAGCTTGTTTTCTCATTTCAGCTGAAGAGCACTGGGGGCTCTACAAGCTTTGCTTTCTCTGCCGTGTCACTTCAGACTTTGGGATCTGAAGATATGCAAATGTTTTGGACAAGCAAACATGGTGCCAAAGCTGTGTTCGTAGCAAATCAAGCTACAGAACACCAGTTACATCACAACAGATTCTTCAGAAAGATATGGTTAAGTGGACTAAAATACTAAAGGCAAGCCTCTCCAAAATGTTTTACACACATTTTGCCAGTCTGTTAATAGAGAGCAGCCTCAGAGGCAAAACTATTCTTGTCTGGAAACTCTGCAGCTGAGTCAGCCAGGCACTGTGTGCAAGCTAACATGGCCCTGCTGGGGGTGCTGGTTGGGACCACCTCCATATGCTGGAAGACAGGGCATGTTACATCAAATATAGCACAGAGCAAACCCAGCTATATGGCTGCTGACCTGGAGCTGGCTCCTATCCAGACAGCTTGGAGCATGGGAACTGACGCTCGGGTCTGTATGCATCCATCTGTATGGACATTTCTCTAAATCTTCATTTGCAAGTCAAGAGTAAGAGCCTGCTGGGTTTTGAAATTCTACTCATTTTTCCAAATGGTCTCAAATACTGGCATTGGTCAGCTGTGACTGAGATAAAACACAATTTCTCCTGTTTTCCTCTGACATTTTGTGTTTACCCACGAACCGTAATGACAATAATGGATACAATTTTAGTTTTGCTGGAGAACTCCAACATAACAAAGTTTGTTTAGGGAAATTAAAAAGGATCAGTTGGAATATAATAAAACATTACTGAGTTTCTCAAATTAAAAAGGAAGTCTACAGAGAGAACCGTCACTATTAAGGAAGAAAACATTATGTGAAGTATTCATGTAAAAATATAGACCAGAATCTGCACACCTCTTCCAACATTCAGTTTTGAAAATGAAAGAATTTCCTCCAGAATCTTCCGGGGAAACAGCTAATTTCCTCCTCCAGGCTATGTTTGTACACTTTCACCCATTATGCTGCTTACAATGGGTCCTTCTAATCCTTCCAGAACCAAAACTGGTCGTTGGAAGTGCCCATAGCAGTCTTCTCAGAGGGCAGTTCCCAGCAAAATTTTTCTTCTGCTCAAGAGAATGGGTCTCTGTCTGAAGGGCATTCCCCAGATCCTGAAATGGTTCTCTGTTACATTGGTGAGCTCAGCTATTCCTGTTAGCTGGCCAGTAGGCACTCGCTTTCCGTAAAAAGATAAATCAGGGTGGAGGTTTTTTTATATTTGTTTTCATTTTTTGCACTTTTCAGTAACAAGTGCTTGGAGTGGGATTAGGTTTTACTTTGCTTCTGTTGCTTTAAAACTTCAACGTGTGAACCGCCATTCTGCTTATCTGTTTTCTATTTTAGTATACTTCTATAGCATCTTCATGAGAAAAACAACAAGCTTAATGTTTAAATTCTGAGCTACTATTGCTGGTTGCTGGAAGTGAAAGCATTTAAAATAGAACAAGTTTTCTGGAGCTCCATCAATCTAATTCTTACAAAGTCATATAAAAAAAGCAAAAATATTTGAACATAGTGAATTAACCTCTGAACTTCACTAAACTAAGATCAGATGCCTTCAAGTCCAATGATGCTACTTTGGTCTAGTCTGGTTGTACCTACAGTGCATTTCAAATCATCGCTAAGGCCAGACTCACAGGTTTTGGTGTGGCAGAGGAAGGCACTCTGAAATGTGCTTTCTGCTTTGCTGAAGCATGCTTGGTGTCTCAATAGCAAAGAAAGTGGCAGTCATCAGGATGGCTGCAAATCAACCATGTAGGCAGAAAGTGGGAGGGCTGTGCCACTCTGTCTGTCTTTCAACTGCTTAAGACACATTGCCTCTAAGAAAAAAATTGTGCTCGAGCCTCTGCTCGGTATGTGCATGTGCCCTTTATTTCTCAGACATTGCCCCAAAATTTCCTTATAACTGAAGACTGCCAAGTTACTTCTTGTTAAATAAAATGCTATGGGAAGAATGGGATAGTTCAGTGTCCTGGTGAGCCCAATGGGACTGCAGCAGAGGAGAAATTCATGCAGGCCACTGCAGAACCAAGAAGATCAAGCAGAATTCTTGCTCTGCTAGCATCAAATGCAGTTTAGCCATTGATTTCAATGAGCTTTGAATTTTACCCCTCAGCACTTAATATACTTATTGGTGTAAATAAGTACAGTTTTCAAGGAAACCAGTTAGATGCTTGTTTATCAGGATCCGGGCTTCGTCTTTAAAAAGCAGCTATGGTTGAAACAAGCATTCCCCTTCCTCCAATGCATTCATTCTTGAGGACAGAAGAATGTTTTGCAGGGTTGTCTTTAAAGAATACACTTACTATATTCACTACCTCCCCCTTTAAAGAAGAGTTCTTTATGGAGTGTTTCAGGCCTCCACTGTGGAGTTTCTAGGAGAAAACATTTTGACTTGGTATTACAAGAATTAGGAAAAGTAACATAACATCTCCAAAATAAGTAACTTTTTTATTCATAGAGAAACAACATTTCATGGAAGTAGGAAATAAAAATTTGCAATTTCTACAAAAACAATTTTGTTAGCAATGTAAGTCATTAACATTTCACACTGAACCAATAGTATGAGTTAAAATTTTATGTAGTCCTCTCACAATCAATGTGCACTCTACTGAAAGAAATAGGAGACAAATAAGATGTGTTTCCCTGTGCTTTATGAATCTCTGCATTTTTTTAAGAAAAATAATTTTTTTTGGGTCAGTATTTCATTTCTGTTAAAAGCTGTGGTTTACGTTGTTTGTTGTACAGGTTAGAAGATCCAGGTCAAGAAAAGTCCCTTTTGTACTAGGAATATTTAATTCATATGCCAAAAAATAGATGCTAGCAATGGCATTTTAACTGATGTCAGAGTACTACTCAATTGGTGCCAAGAAGAGGAATATTATATTTGGAGAAAGGGTGAGAATGAGATTATATTTGTCAAAGCTCTCACAAAGAGACATATTTACAAGAAACTTGAAGTGACTCAGATACATATATCCTGTAAAAGTCCTGAGCAAATTATTTTCTTTAAGTTAACAAGTGACTGAGAACAGCAAGGGTATGGAGAGATGGGGGTGGTATTTATGAGGGAACATAAAGAGATCATTGTCTCTTATTTACCATATAGAAATCTTTTTGAGGCATTGGCCTTCTTTCTTACATAGCCATAGCTACTGGGATGACTTTGATAAGGAGCTAATGTACCTCAAGTGTCTATAGTTTCCTGGCTAGTCCATTCCCTTCTTAAAAATGAAACCTTTTGCTGGCTTCTCAACTCACATCAATATACAGAGTACATCTTAGTACACAGGTAGCCTACTAAAACCAGGTTAGTTTCCATGTGTAGAGTATATTAACATAATCTGCTACCAAATAAAGCAGCATTATCCATTGGCTGGCTGTCCCCAGGAGTTTTTTTGTAGTCTTTTCCCTACCATAACTATCAATAAATCAATCTGTAGTTTCTATTGATCTTAGCCCATTTTGCTGTCCTCTGCCGTGATTTTGTGTCTGATTATTATACAACTGCTTCCAACATGCATCTTCAACATACACCTTCAATTCCCCTTAGTAGTTGGTGTCTTCCTGTCATAGAGGGGTTTCTTTTGGGCTCATGTTGTTTCACAGTCTTCCCTCTTAGCCTTGAGGCCAACTTGGACAGTCAGAAAAGACAAGGTAAGCTACTTTTTACTTAGCTGATTCATTGCACATCATTATCTGGTAGGAAAGTCCAACTCAATCTGATATTCCTCCAGAAAAAAAAAGTCAAGATAAAATCCTAGATGTGAATTGTCAAATTCGCTCTGTCTGGATGGATGTCTGAGTTATAATAAGAAGTCGAAAATGTATAGTCAGAACAATGAAGAAAACCACATTAGTCAAAAAATGAATGAGGTGCCAAGGGTCTTACATGAGGGCAAATCACAACCAGTGCTCAAAGTGCAATGGATGAGGATATTGAGTAATAGGAAGATAATGATCTAAATACAGATATTTAAGCTCTGAAGGCCTTCAAGGGGCTTGTTCTGTAGAACCTAGATTATAACTATATAAAGCTTAGACATAAATGAACTCTGACACTGTCGGGGGGGGGGGGGTGTCTTTTCTTTTTTTCCTATTTTTTTTTTCCTTTAAGGTTAAGTCATTTTTATGAACACCAGTGAAAAATGAAGTCAGTGTGGCAGTAAGATGAACAAAAGGGAATGGAACGAATGAGGTGGTCATCTTCCCAAGAAGTCCCCTAGAAAAAGAAAACAAAAATAAAATATAAATAGCAGTATTGAGGTCAATTTCTTACAGAGAAACAGAGGTTATAGTCTTGAAGTGAGTGATTCCAAGGACCTTTATAAAAGCTTTTGCCCTCCCAGAGTAGTGAGATGCAACAAACATCCCTGATGTTAAGCTAGTGGCTTAGTACAGAAATTTTTCTCCACATGGTTAATTAGCCATTGTCATCACAGAATCATTTAGTGGCTTGTCGACTATCACACGGCAGGAACAGTGGACCTGTCAATAAATTTATGTACAGTCCTGCATCCAGACCACCTTGTGGCACAAATTGTGCCAGTGTAGGTACATGACCCTGCTGCTGGTCTCCTGCAGATGGGGTGCTTCTCTGAAGATGCAATCAAACTGCAGAGACACTAAAAATGCACCAGCATATGCAGAAAACAACAACACAGTGGGAAAGGGCAGTAAAGATGAATGTATTAAGAAGGACTGTTAATCTAGAAATTTGTTTGGATGCTAACAGCTCTAATTCTACAAGTACGGAAGAAAAATGGGATGTGCATCTTAACATCCTCCTAGTTGTCTCTACTCTTGTTGCTTGGTATTTCTCAGCTGTGGAGTCCTAATCTATATTAGGTGTTCTTACTTTTCTCATAATAAAGTTGCTTTGTAGTAAAATAATAGAAGTTCATCTCATTTTCTATTCAAAACCTATGAACCTAAGAGTTATAAACATTAAAAAAAGTCTTAAAAGGGTTTAAAAAATGTAAAAAGTAGGCTTTCTGTGAAAAATATTCTAATACCTATTGTTATTACTGAACATGGATATAAATTTGGGTTTTTAATTCACAAGCTTGCTTGCTTGCTTGAAGACAACCTCTCTGTGACAGAATACCTGTGTCAGAAGTAAAGAGCATGGGCATCATTTTCTTTATGGATAACATAGTGGGGTTGGAAATGAAGTGATTCCCTATCATTTTGCCTTCTGAATTCCCTCGTGCTTGCAGAGATTCTCCTGCTTTCTGTTAATTTATGCAAACTGCCGTTAAACAAATCAGGACATATGAAGATAAGATAGCATAATGCACTAATATATTTTTGTTGTGATTCTGAGAATTACAGAAAGTAATGGTATAGATAATCTGTTATAATTTTTAATTAAATATAATTTGTAATTACAAACTGATATTCCCAATGCAATCTGTCTCATGCTGCTATTCCCTTGTGTTTGCTAACAAAAAGCTACACAGAATAATCTCCATGGTGCTACCCATATTCTATTCGTTGTGAGTTACATAATATTTTGATGCTGACTAACATGCACTACGTAACGAGATGTAAATATGAAGCATTAAAAATCAGCAACTGAAAGTGGCAAGTCAAAAAATATATAACAGAAGCTTTGTGACATAAACCTTTTAAAGATCAACAATGAAAAATGTCGAGGCTTCTGTTTTTTAAAAGATAGAATTTAAAATACGTAAGCAGGATTCCAAATCTGACACCAGTTCCATTTCTCAGAGCACAACAGAGTCTCTGAAGCAGAAAGATGGTCTAGCTCTCAGGCCTGTGAAGATTTAATAGTTGTTGCACTTATGCTGTCCAGCCTTTCTGCTTTTCCAGATTGGGATGGCTTAAGCAGAACATTAACGTTAGCAGATCTGTGAGATGTGTGGATTCCCTTGGACATCCAGCTGGGGTTTTGTGCAGCAAATATGTTGTCTTCTCCTTTTCCTGCTTAATAATATGTTGACTCCATCTGATCTTTTAAGGTCTTTCCTTCTCAGTGAACATCTTGGTGGCACATGCATGCCTCCTCCTTAGACGCAGCAAAAGGAATGTGTTTTTCCTGGGATAGAGAAGAAACTATGCAATTCCTTTCCATTTTGCCATTACCATTACATGTTGATCCACACCCTGAAACAGGATACCCTGGGTAAAGATCAAAAATACTTCAAATTATTTATTTTCATACTCCTCATTTTGCAGATCTGAATTTTCGTAAGTTCTCTTGTTCTAATTTTTGTCCAATTAAAACACAGTGTGTGAAATTAAAATATCTTTTGTATTTTTATTGGGCTCTTCTTAAGAAAATTTCCACCTCAAAACTCAGTTTGTAATCCCTTCACAGGAGAAATGTAAGGGCTGTAAAAATGGTCTTTGTAGTAGAAACAATCCTTTACTCCCTAGGACAGTGGACCTATAATATTCAAGGATTTATTTTTCCATATGCTTTGAATTCTTAAATATGGGACTTACAAAAATACATGCCACATACAGGATTTCGGATATCAAAAGACACTCAATTTTTAGCAGACATTTTACACCTTCTAAGCTGTTTGTATTGGTACTCAAATCCCAGTTTTGGAGGTTTATGTCAAAACCTTTTGCAACTAGCAGTTTACTAGTCTTGTTTTGATCTCAGCATCACGATTATCTATGGACAGCCTGATCCTGGTAAAATATTTACTTTATACATACTTCGAAGGTGTCACCTTGTGGGACTCAAGTACAATTACAAAAAACTTCCATTTAAAGAGACTGGGTTTTTTGCCCTTCTAGCTCATTTTAAGAAGTCATATGTACGAGTGTGATTTAATAATAGTTTGGTGACTTGGCAACTGCCTCAATGAGCAGGTGTAAAGTTTGAAATGTAAGCACTGTGAAGATCAGCAGGTGTTTTGCTGGTGATGCTGTAAGGAAAGTGGTTTAGATTTGTGGGACCTTTTTTCCCAGCTGGATGTAAACATTGGCCTTCACATGTCTCTGATTTAAACCAAATTACTATACTTGAGAAAAGAAGGGCTTTTAAGAAGGGCGAAAAGTGTGAGCTAATTTGTGTAGTGTTTATTAGCCAAAAAAAAGGTAGAAGCAAACAATATGTTGGAAAAGTATAGATATGATTATTCAATAGAAACTTGAGGAAATTATCCTAGCACAATCCAAGAGACTAATGAGTCCATATTAAGAAAACGGCACAGTGCAGGTCACCTTATTATAAAACAGGATATTACAGAAATGGAGAAGGTGCAGCTGAGGGCAAGCAGAGTGCCACAGCAATACAATGATCTTAGTTATTCAGAAAGGTTAGAGAAACAAGATCCATAGGCTAGGGAAAAGAATTAAGATTGAGATAGAGCCTCAGCGAAGTCTGCCAGAGTGTTTTCATACAATGGGTACAACAGCATTGAAGACAATACCTACAAGAGGATATCTGAACTTTTATTAGTAAAAGTGTAGGATACAAACCTGAGTAAGGGCACAGTCATTTAGATTAATTTGCTCAATATGTAGCAAATAATATGGAGTATAAGTTATGATAAAATGGGTTTATGTGGTTTAAAATATAGAGCCAATTAAATGGATATGCGTTTTCCCACTCCCGAAAGAACGCCTGAACATTTTTATAGCATCCCTTACAAGTATTTTGTGAAGCCTATGTGGTCTTAGATCTAGCCAAATACACATGTAGATTTGGCTTTCGGATAGGCCAAAAAATGGGACATCAAATGTTACAAAAACACAGAGAAAAGTCAAGCAGGAAGGCTTCGTGATGGTGCCTGTGTAATTCAGCTCCTTCCAAAATAATATTCTGATCCATTCTTTTTTTTTTCTTTAATTATGTAGCAGACAATGCAGTACTGCACAAACATTAGATATGAATATAGATTTACTTGTAAACATCCTGTAGTACTGAGTGAACAATCAAAACCTAAAGCCTACCGCATTGCTCCGTTGTCAGTCAAGAAAGGCTATTTTAGTCAGTAAATGTACTGCTGGTTTCATGCATTACAACAACTGGGACTTTTATAAATATAAAAACCTTCATGAGAATATTGATTATTCTGGATTATTTTCAACACCATTTAGAACTGCAATTGGTACTCATAGCAGGCTTTTAGTCTGTTTTAAACACGTTTATACTTTGGAGCAATGGCAGTCTCCACTCAATGGAGAATATCCATCAAGGATGTAGATATGTAATCCTAGAATTAAGGTGTCAGTCCTAAGGATAAGGGGCATTCAGTAGATTGTTGCAGCATTCCCTTTTCACCAAGCAAGCTGCATTCTCTGTCCTTGCTGGATCCCTGATAATTAGTCTCATCTATCTGTAATGTGCTAAAACTACAGGGACTAAGTATGACTTCTGGTGTGGAGAGAATATATTTAATTTGCCTTTAAATTTGTAAAATTTCCCTAGTATCATTAAATACAAAATGCTTGGTCTATAAAATAAGTTTTAAAAGGGTAAATGAAATAGTGTTGCATTTAGAGAAAAACATTAGTTAGACTAGCTCATATATTTAGATGTTTTTGCAATTACTAGCAGGGAAAAATACAGATAAAAAGAATTAGCATTTCATTGTGTGCTTGGAAATTAGGTACCAGAAAGGTGTGGAAGCAGGTCTGAATAAGAGAGAACTCATATGTTTGGGGAGAAAAAGTGATCACTTAAGAGTCCATGGTGTGCATCTGAAAATCCCATTAGAGGCTGTCAAGCTGCATTGGTCAGACAAAAAGAATATGAAATGGGTCCAATTAATACCGATACTGTTGAGTGCATGGCAATAGCTTCTACTTCCTGATTTACAGAGAAGAATACAACTGAGTGGAAATGATTTTGATACATTTGCATTTGTGGCTATAAGTCATATTGTGTATAAAGAGATCTAACAACTACAGTGTAGTGACATTAGACCTTGATGCCCAGTCCAGTGTCCGGGATCATACTGCTGGTTCTGCCACTAATCTTTCCAATGACCTTGACCAGATCACTTCTCTTTGTAAATGCTTCATGTACTGGGTTTTGTTATATCTTGTTATATTAACATATCTATATATGTTGTCTATAAGCCTCTACAGTCTTCTGGAGAAATGCTTTTTCATAGTGTTTGTACAGTCTGCAGCAGAATGAGCCTATGATCTTCTCTAGGGAGACTTTAAATACCATAAAATCATGCAAGCAGCAGAAGGACCATGGCACAGAAAGGGAGCAAATCAATAGGATTTGGGGGATCAAGGAATTTTAAAGAGTTTCAAATATACAGATTCCTTGCACTGAAATAGCTCCTAAGCTGATTCAAAATTTGATCTATTTGCTCAGCATGTTTCCATGTCCTTGAAACAATTTATTTGTGACAGTTACACATTTTTACAGATTAGGAACAGAGAGCTTTGATGTATTTTTTTTCCAAACACCCTAGTACTACTAAAACCTGACATTCTTGATTCTTAATTAAGGAGTAACTAGTATTCTACTTAAATAGAAGTCTGAACTTCAGAGCTGTGGAATCTTCTGCCAGAAAAATGGTTCAGAGGACTCTATCCTCAGGCATCAGTACAAAGAAAGGACAAGTCACTCCTCTTCCAGGCTGACTGGAACCTTCTCCACCTCCTTATTTTTCTCCATCTTCTTTATTCTCCAAGGAGTCCACCATGGTTGGTGGTTGAAATAGCCACTCTGAAGGTCTCAAGGGTCCAAAGATTATAGAATCACAGTCTTCACATGTACACTATGTCCACTGTACAGTAATTTCTGTTGTTGTGCTATAGAGTAGGGATGCCTCAGCTAAATAGCAATCTTGCTGTGACAGAAACGTGTCCAAAGCAGACTAATGGCTGTTACATTTAAAATGTTCTTCAGCTGCTTTTTAGCCAGTGAGTTCTCCCAGGCAGCTGTCCCATTGTAGTCACAGGGCTGCCGATGGGCAGACACCATGGACACTGCCATGCAAAATTCCTATGGGGTGTCATCCCAGCCTGGCAGAGCTATAGCACAGATGGCTTGGTGGCTGAGATTAAACCAAAGCTCTTCTGAAGGGTGTAATTTTAATAACAGATAAGGAGTCTTTTACTGAGGCAACATATCCCATTTCCTTTTTTTTATCCTCTGTTTTTGGAGGGCTACTGGTTTAGGAGAAGAATTGCCTAGATTTTCATTTACCAGCCAGTAAAGTATTTTCGTACACAGTATCAATCATAAGTGTTCAGAGAGAGCAAGCCAAATGGAATGAAAACTGGAGTACAAGCAGCGTTATCCCAACAGGTTTTTCCCCATATTTATAGCTTCTTCTGTTGACTCATCACTACAATAAGACAAAAGATCATTTTGTTCTTGACTTATTAATAGAAAAGGGGATTTATGTGCTATCTGGTTAAAATATGCTCTAGTATTTATCAGCCACCAGCAACTTTTAAATTCTCTATTGAGAAATAGTTTAGTAGACTGAATTTATCTCTGTTACTCAACACTAGAAGTAGTCTAGGAGAGCCTAGAAGCAGCGAATATGTGAAAGACTAATTCTTGCATTAGCTGGTCTCAGGTGATGATCAGACAGATAGTCTACAAGCACTTTGGTAGAGAAAAATGAAACTGATGGCTATATGATCAGACATCATGCTCTTTCTGCTTGACTAGCTAACAACCTATTTTCAGTGCATAAATTCTACATGGTACCCTTTAAAATGCACTCAAAAGCATGTAACCTTCACTCTTCCTTTTTCCCCCCATGTTTATGGACCATCTTGATGATTCTAAACAGAGTTTCTTCCAGCTGAAGTGAAACAAGATCAGTTTAGAAGAGTTTCACAATGTAGTTCCAGTGTTTCACCAGATAAGTGTTTTATAGCTCACTAGTGAGCATAGTTGTGTATTCCATTTTCTGTCATCAGCATGAACCTATGTTTCACACATGGGTTTTATAGAAGCAAGTTCTGATGCTCCGAATCTGCTCCGACTTATAGTTTTGGCGTCTCATTAGGTTTCTCATATGCACATGAGAGCCCATTTACAGTTCCAACAGGCGGTCCTTGTTTCTTTGAACAGGTAACTCAGGTGAACAACAGCGATTAAAAGCCACATAATCCTGTAGTCTAACCCCCAAACAAACACACTGTTTTATTTTTCACATGCAATGCTCTCATCTTCCAAATGAGGTTGTTTGTCTTGCATATCAAAGAAAACAACAGCACGACTATGAGCACAAGTTCCCAGGCCGTGGGGTGGACCTGCCTGTGTTGGCACGAATGTTCATTTTCAGCCTTACTGGGCAGTTAATTGGGTTCAGACTAAAAAATGACTGTCTGTAAGGTGCCATTCTCCATTTCTTGCCCATTCAATGAAGAAGCAGAGTTAATCGCTTTCCAAACTTAAATTAGGTATTAGGAAGAAATTCTTTGAGGGTGCTGAGGTGCTGGCACAGGTTGCCCAGAGAAGCTGTGGCTGCCCCACTCCTGGCAGTGTTCAAGGCCAGGTTGGATGGGGCTTTGAGAAGCTTGGTCTAGTGGCAGGTATCCTGCCTGTGGCAGGGGGTTGGAACCAGATGAGCTTTAAGTTCCCTTCCAACCCAAACCATTTTATGATTCTATGAAATAGTCTTTCTTATGATTTTTAACTTTCTTTTCTAAGCAAAGTTTAATGGAAGAAATTAATGTTGAGCAACTGAAAAGTTAAAAATGTGACAATCATGAGGTAGTTATGAATACACAGTTAAAAAGTGAATCCCCAATACAATAAATAATACAATAAATAAAATAAAGCTGTGTAATCCAAAGAAAACCAACCCCAGCTAATAAAAACTCCCTCTACCTTATCACCACTTCTGGTGTAGATTTCTCATATGTTTGTGAATGTATCTTCAATATCTGCATTTACACAATACTGATTCACTACAACTTGAGGATCTAGATCATGCTCTTCCTAATTCTCTAATCACTAGCTTTTTCCTCTATAGAAGGATGCTGTCCCAATTATGTTGGATGCAAAGACTGCAAAAGGTAGAAGGAAAAACGACATGCAGCCTTTGCCCACTCATTCCACTGTGCTTAATGTTTTCTTGCCATTCTGCACCTACTTTGCTATCACTTGGCCTGATTCACTGAATATCACTGGATCAAGAAAAAAATCCATCTGACTTTTTCATCGCATTGTTCAAGGAGAAAATGTATTAGTGGTAGAATTTCTGTTTGCATGAAAGGGAAAAGAGCTGTTACGATCCCGCTGCGCAAAGTTATATATAGAATGTGCATGCTAATGACAAGGAGGTGTTGATTAACATCATACTTTTACTTCACACAAAGATGTGTGAACCTTTCATAACAAAACTTGTAAGAAAGCAGGATTTGCCTCATGTATGTGTTTGTTTATTAAAGTGATACAGTCAGCAGTTTCCCTAAGTCAAAGTAACTTTCAGCACATCTCATAGCCTTGCTAGGCAGGAATTATGTTCTTCTTGTCTTCCCCTCACCCCAATCCCTGCCCAGTCAAGATTACAGTTCGTATTTTACTCGCTATTAAAATAAGCACCTTTAGAATAAGCAGATTGAGTGTTGCTCAGGACTCCATCAGCCCCACATACAGGCCAATGAGTAGGCAAATGGCTCTTCTTAGCAGTCAGCAGAAGGCTGCGCTGATCAGTAGCCATGGAAGAGCCAGGGAAGAAAAGCACCAAAATAACTGAAGGAAATAAACCAGTAGGTTGCTGAGGGAAAAGGAAGGCCACTCAAATTCAGAGAGTATTTGACAAAGGTGGGCTTTAGAAATAGTTTTTGGTGGGGCTTTTTGCCTACGAAATAAAATTGCCGTCTCAGCTCTACTTTGTTCTTACTTTGTGCATGCTCAAGCTGACTTTGTTTCTGTAATGGCTGGGAAAGGCTTTTCAGAGGCAGATCTCAGAGTCAGCTGGAGTGGCCAAGGAAAGGAATTCCCCTCCTTGAGCTTAAGTGGGCAACTGTGTTGGCAATGGGTATTTTAGATGAAATGTGTGGTTCTGCATGCTTGTCTATGCTGTGCTGAAGATCCTGTTATTGCTTTTGTTGGTGGATAATTTCATTTCACGAAGTGCTGCAGATTCATCTTTATGTATGAATTTATGAGTACAGAGTGGGATGCGTAAAAAATAATACAGAACTGAACATGCAGAGTCACAGCGCACAAATTACAACATTCAGCAGTTCAAAAATGCCAAGATAGATAATTTTAATTTTTTCACAGTATCTCTGTGCTTGTAAAGCTTTAGCTTTTGTTCATGATGATAAACATCAGGTAATCAAACTCACCAAAGAACAGATTAAATACTGTTTCAAAACTTGGTTGCATGAGAAAAGAGAGTGTGCTGCTCCCATTTAGCCACTACTCCTGTGAATGTGTGATGTGTTGTCAACATCTGAATTTCCTATTCTAACTTATGCTGTGGGGTTAAGGAGTAAAATTAAGTTTTTCTCTATGGCCCATCTATGCATGGGCTAAGACAGTGCTTGTACAATAGGTGGTGGGGCAGGGTGAAATGCTGTCACCTCCCAAATCGTTGATAACACCCAACTAGTTTCAAGAGATACTTTGGTTTTATAAGTCGCCTTATGCTCTCTCTAGCTTTTGGAACACACTGTAATTCTCAGTAACTTACCTGACATCTGAAGAAAAACTAATGAAAATATAAAAAGCTTTTTTTTATTTGGGTATTCCAGCATTTCTTTCCTGAAACATTTTCATGAATATGGTAATACAATGTGAAGAAGGAGCAAAGCAAAAGCTTACAATGTGATAAGTTTTTCTTTTCTTTGTAGGCTCTGAAATAAATGATACTCCTTCCGGTTCATTGTCTTAATTAATTGGTCCTACTGACTTTACTCATCTTCGAATGCCGCTTCTAATTTTTCCATCCTATGGTGGTCTCAGAGATCTGGCTTTCCTTCTCTGCCGGACTTTATAGCTTTCTTCTACTATTTGAAATTATTCAATCTGCTGTCTCTTCCCATCTGATTAATTTAACAAGTACCCCAGCTCCTGAAAGGGGGAGGAGAGATATGCTAGCTCATATCCATTCTGAATTAACGCTGCAACTGGGCATGCTGTTTTATGATAATTACTAGAAATCAGCACGTTAGAATGTCTGTGTTACACATCAATGAGATAATGTTATTAAAGTATTTCTTACCTTAAAGAACATAAAAGTTGAATTAAATTCTAAAAGGATTACTACTGATTTTGAGTAACATGTATCCACTTCTCAACAATAAAATTGCATTAATTGGCCTGTCAAGCATAAAAATTACCTTACAGTGGAACCTGGAGTGGCTTCTGAAATAATATAAACACGGGAAAAAAAGAACAAGTCTTGAGATAAGAACCTTAGCAGATTTCAGGAGTTGCTTTATACTTCATACAGAAAACTTCATATACGTTCCTCCTCCTCCCTCCCCCTTATTTAAATAACAGCATATATTTAAATAAACAAAATGGCAGAAATATAATGAAAGGAGTTTTCCAGAAGAAAATCTACACAGGAATGATTCTGTGAAGCCAAATGCAGGGTACAACTGGCAGCTGGAGAACCACTACCACTGCCCCAGGACTCCAGCTCAGGCTGAGGAAATTCCTGTATTCAGTGGCCATAAATGCCACTCCAGCATCTATTGGATCTCATTAACTACCCCATGTTTCTGCTTGATATAGAAGTTTACCCGCAGGTGATAAATTGTGGGCTCTGCAGTAGTGATGATACTGCAATACCCTTCCTTCATTAAAACACTTGGCTTATTACTAACCTGAGAAAATAAAAATAGGATAAAAAATGTGTGTATGACATAAATATTTAATTTCAATGCTTGCCCTATATTCTTGTATAATAAACAAAAAACAGTCCTGAAATAACGTCCATAGATCTGGCTGTTCTCTGAAGTACAGGTTTCCCCTCTACACCACACTGGATCTAACTATTCATTGTACAGGAGAGAAATAACATGACAAAAGGAATCAACAGAAAGACCTTGAAAATCTTAATCTGTTTTTCTTTTCTCAGTACAAGACTTGTTTAAAGACAGGAAAGATGCTACTGCAGTACAAAATGAACCATAAAGCTAGACAGTATTGCTTGATCTTGTTCTGATTCACATCCACACAAAACAAGTTACTAGCAAGCTACTTATATATATATATATACACACAGAGATAGATACAGTTGTTAATGCTCACTGTATTAAACAAGATATAATCTCAGTTTGATAGGGGCTAAAGGGAAAAATGAGGTAACATGACAATATTCATACCGAAACCGAGGAAATTTCATTAAAAAATTAAAGCATACAAAACATTACAGCCTAAATTTCATTTTGTTTTGTTTTTGTCAGAGATTTACTGTAAAAATGTGAACAATATATCAGTACTGTAGACTCTGGAAAATACCACCTGAACTCAGCTACCTATTAGAAATATTCTAGACCTCAGTTTGGAAGCCAGAAGAACCTGCTGAAAAGCTGATGACCACACAATTACTAATACAAGTGGTATTAAAAAAAGAAGAAATTTTACCTTTTATATTTACTTCAGCTTTGACTTGACACAGATGGAAAGAATCTAATGAGAATATTAGCCTTTGATACATCAACTTAAAATGCTTTTAACCTTTAGTAATACTTTGTCCCTATTTTCTCACAGGACTTCTGATTTCTGCATTCTGAGCTAAGGTGCTTTCTTTCATTTAGCTGCAGACTATGGCTATGCTACGAGAGGTAAACTTCACTTTGCTCTTCTTGGTTGACCTCCTAGCTTAGTTGGCTACATACTACAAGGCCGTCAACCTTCAGAGGTCTTTAAAAATCTTACCTAAATAAAGAATATTCACTGAAATTATTTAGAGCCACACTATGCTTTTGATCTGCATGAATAGTTTCCACAGATTTTACTAATGTTTCAGGCGTAGGGTGTTAAGTTAGACTGTAACAATAAATGCACCCCCTATTATTACTGCTTGGCTACTCAATGGACAAAAATTACTATAATTTTTTGACGTCTGAAGCTGTTTATTTTGGGGTCTTTGATTGTGAAAGGATTTAGGATCTCACATATGTCCCCTGTGTATCATTTATACTTTTAATGGGACATATAACCAATTTTCCATTGATTCCCCTTGACTTTTCTGCCCTGTAAACATTATACATCTGTAATAAATCTCAGGCCCAGGCTCCACTGTCCAGTTTGCCTCTAAGGAAGGCCCAGAATGCAGTAAAAATACCACTCTTCTGCACAGAAATTGCCAGGAGAACACAAAATAAAGAAGTGTCACAGAGCATTTTACTTTCCTACAGCGAGAAAATAACCTATAGCAGCTTTTTCCTCAGGACTGTATCGACAGGGCTGGAGAAGCAACTGAAGACTGACACAATTTGAGTAACAGGTCCATAATGCCGCATCCTCTGTCTGTGTATCACACAGTGATTCACCATGGTCTTCAAACACAGTCGGACTAGTTGAAGTTTTCACTTCCTTCCCACATGCTTGTTAGTGGCTATTTGCAAATGCAGGTTTCTAATGCAACATTTGGGCTCTGAAATATAAATATACATGTATATACCTTGGCTCTTTAAAAAAAGTTAAAAAAAGAGAAGCATTTTAACGGCACGTATTTACAACCAGAAACATCCATTAGGATCAAAAATCTTCCACATGCTTAGACATGGCTTTCATTTGATCTAATAACAGCATCACTCAGCTTCTTAATAAGTAAGCATCCCGGTTAGGATATGTCATTATTTTTCTGCTTTGTGGAAGTGTTGAAGGAAAATATTTTCTAGCATACAGATACAACTGCTATAATTGCACTGACCTGTATCTAATGTGGATTTTGAATTATTACAAATTTATTTAGGGGAAAATTACATAGAAAGTGTGTTTTTACAGGCATTTATTTAAAGTCAATATACAAGTGCTGTTCTGAGAACTTACTTAAGAGATATTAAAGCATTCTGAGAAACCTGGTCTATTGGCAGCTGTCCTGACCCATGGCAGGGGGGTTGGAAGATGATCTTTAAGGTCGCTTCCAACCCAAACCATTCTATGATTTAATATGAAGCTCTTCAGACCTAAGTACCTTAACACCTAATTCTAATACTGATCATGACATTGAAAGAACCCAACAAACACCACTTCCCTGAAATTTAAAGAAAAAAGTATATCTTTAGACAAGCGAGAGGCACAAGGCAGAGCCTGTTATGTGCTGCTCAACTGTAGCAACCAGCATTTTGAACAAGCCATGCAAATGGACACATGCAGAAATGTTGAGTGAGTAAATCACACGACACAGCTGATTAATTACATTTCCATCCATTGCTTTCCAAAACCAATCACAAAAAAACCCCAAACCCAATACAAACAACAAAAATGCCTTATACGGGATTACCTAAGAATCAGGTTTTCCATTAAATAACACTGTCAAAAAGAAGCTTAATGAATTCTCTTCAGGTTTTTAGTAATGAGCTGCATCTTGCAAAGTAACACACACAATGATATGCGCTGTTATTGGTGGTTTGGTTTTTTTCCTTGTTTTTTTTTTTTTTTGGATAAAACTAGGTATGCTTCATGTATTCCAAGCCCTACATAACCGAGCTACAGCAAGCTCTTTAAGGTGGAAGAGGGTTCTTCCCAGAAAGAATAAAACCCTGTGGGTTATAAATGGATCAAAAAGAATTATACTTTTTTTTATTTATACTCCAGAAACGTAAGCAAGTGAATGAAATGGTTTCATATACATTTTTACATCCATCAGCAGTGAAAACACTGTCATACATCAATTCTATAGTAAAACATACATCCTTTTTTTGCTAAGTATGCCAAATTTAATGGAGAAAACCCCTCCATAGTGATTTAATTCTTGAAATAACAAGGGCAAAATGAGCTGGTTAATAGCTTTAGAGCAATAATAAAGCCACCCTTCCAGAATGCACATTACTGTTAGAATGTGCAGGCAAAATAATAACAATGATTTAAAAAAAAATAAAATATCCAAATTGTGAACGCCCAATTTGAGGACATTTGTAAATCAGCCTATGGAGGACTCAGAACATTTGAGTCCAGGCTGGTTTATTCTAAGTGCAGTTCAGTAGCTCTGATCCTAGCTGACTGTGCCTGATTCCCTAATCACAAAGAAAGAAATGCATTCTTATGAAGTTAATCAGCTGTAGACACAGAATGCTGATGACAGTTTTCCCCATCTCTGCTTTATCTAAAGAAAACCCAGTTAGTGGTAATTCTACCAAATACTTGTAACATTCACATGAAACTTTAATTGATTTTCAAACAGTACAACTGTGCCATGAATTCAACCACACAGAACATAAGCCTTAAGCCCACTAGGTTTAAGCAATTGTGACTTTGTAGACTAAAGCTATGTAAAATAAAATCTGATAACTCCCTGGTGTTAGAGGTAGACAGTTTTCTTCCAAATCCTAGGTTTGGTCCTTTATTTTATTCAGCAGTGAAAGCCATGAATACAGAACGAATAACAGCTGTTACAATTCTCAACCATGACTCCTAACGTCAGAGAATTCAAGGTATGAACACAGTACACGGTAATGAAAAGTATCAAAAATTAGTTTACCTCAAAAAAAGATAAATAAAACAGGTATAACCCACCAATACAGAAACAGATGCTTGTGCTACAGTTAAAATTTGCTGTATACAAAAGATCATAATCCCCGTCCTCGGCTTATGATAGAAGCAAGAATACATGAGCCATTTAAATTGTCAGACATTATGCTTTATAAGGTATGCACAGAAGTTCAAGCAATAAATACATACATTAGTTCAAAGCCTTACAATAGCTACGCAAAGCAGATGCAGAAAAGCAGATTTGCTATTACTAGCAAGCAATGATATAAGAGTAAAAATTCATGAAATGCATTAAAGCAACATTTTTCTTAGAAAAAGTCTGGTCATTTATGGGTCCACCAACATTTTTACATAATATGCACAATTATCAAAATACAGACCAAGCATCTCAGAAAACTCCAAAAAACCTAAAATCTATTTTCAAAGCAATTGCAGTTTTGGAGGTTTTTCTGGTATAATGTGCAAGCAGCTATTTTTTTTTAAATTGTATTTATATAAAACCCATGCAAAACTCTACAGGTATATGCATTCTGTGGCTGAGACTTCCTTTCAAAAGTTTTGTAACTGAGGTATGCATACTTTAGCATTGTAGTCTTAGGCCACCTTCCTGATGGTAACAATTACCACATTTACTTCCAGTCCATCAAAGTCTCTTGAACATGCACTCAAAACACCCATCGTTCCCTTTCAGGTATTCCCCACATCAGAATCTTAGACGACTGATTGACTGAAAACAACCGCTTACAAGGTGGGTCCTTTTCTTGATGTTATTACTGTTGTCATTAAACTTTCTGTTGATCATGACCCAAAGACAAACATAATGAAAAGTAGCAGTTACTGTGACGTTCTCACAATTCATGCAATCTGCCATAATTGTTCTAATTTCTTTTGCTTTTGTTTTTTTTTTTCTTTTTTTTTTTTTTTTTTTCTTTTGCAGAGGTAGAAGCTTTCAGAAAGCCTTTTGGGTAAGTGGGAAAACCCTTTCGAAAGCCGTTATGTCCTTTTATTTGGCGTGATAGATGACTGTGTATATCTTTAAGTCTATTTGCTGACTTCAGCAAAGAATAAATGATGAGCTTAGTTTGCAAGAACCAGGACCATCACATGGAACTGGTACATATGTTAAGCTCTAGCAGCCACCTTCTGTCAAAAACTGTTTGTAAAGCAATAACCATAATCAGGTTATGAGGTCCCTTGGTTGGGGGAAAAAGTATTATCAAGACTTGGCACAGCACATGAAAAGCAACACGTAAAGTTTCTAGGTTTTAAGCAAACATCTGACTATGCTATTTTCAACTACACCATAACGCATTATCATATTTTTGGGTTTGGAGTTGTCAAGAAAACCAGCATTCCAACAATTTGGCCTGTGCAAGTCTTCCAAAGGGAGTGTATTGTTAGTGTTAATATCCCGTATAAGCAGAGGCAGAATTATATGCAACTTTGGTTTGACTGAAAATAAATACCATGGACTACAATTGCTATATCTTTGCTTTCAGTGTAAAAACTCACCTAGATCACTTTAAATCAATATGAAATTAATTTTTGGCTTTACTAGACCTTTTATGTTTGGTTCCTACTTTTTTTTTTTTTTTTCATTATAACTTAAGACTATAAAAAATAGTACACAACAAAGATTAAGACCATACAAGACATCTTCTAACAACATGTATTCACCACAGAAAAAAACAGACTGAATGAGAAAAAAATAAATCATAATGTATTATATATAACAATATGCAATCTGCATTTGCATCAAGTACATCATTATTTTGGTCAGTGATCCACATTTGTTGCTTTCTATCATAACTTCCACTGCAGACTTTGTTCTCACCTCTGTCTTAAATGAAAGCAAATCTTCACTGCATTTAGATTGACTTTTGGCCTCAGAAGATTACACTGTGACTGAATTGACTTTTTTTCATATTTGTTTCTTTGTATAGGGCTAAATGAAAAGATCCCAGAGGTCATCAGAAAACAGCAGGTAGTTCATGGAAAGGTTCCTTTGTACTAATTAAAGTTACAGAAGGCTGACCAAAGCATGTGGCTGCTTCTGTCGTTGAGCTATTGGCCATTGTTAGAGTTGGCTTTGGTTTGCAGCTGTAGCCTTTGACTGTGTTTGCAGGTAGACAAAGCTTTATCACAAGGAGGTAAAGAGTACAGTTGTAAGATATATGCAGATATGCAAATGTTTCTATGGTGCTTGCACAGACAATGTTAGCTTAGGATTGCACTTTACATCTTAACACTAACAGCACAGACTGGAAGCCTAAAGGTTTTTAGATGGTTGCAACAGTCTAATTACTGTGGTTTGTAATAACTAACTTATGTCATTTACAGTTGGTGGCACCAACATAAAAAACTAATGTTCTGTTGTTTAAAATTCAGCTAGATACAAGCAGTGACACTAATTTCTGATA
>NC_137735.1:159025925-159048425 GCF_963264785.1 Psittacula echo | reverse complement strand
TGCCATACAGATTAAAAGTGTAAATTGAGCCTCATCTGTTATATTTCACTGTTGCAGTATTTCCAGTGGACACCTGAGGTTTGAACACACCAGCGTGAGCTGAGGTCAAGCAGAATCTACCTCAGCACAGACTTAAGTGAATCTGAATATAAGTATTAGGACCCACAGGCAACAAGGTGCTCCAATTTCCATCTGAATTTAACTATATTTGTTCTAATTTGTTTCATAGATACGTATCAAGGGAATGTGGGGTCATTTAGAAATTACTTTTATCACTGAAAAACAACTGAACTGTGTCTTCTGAAAGGCAGAGAAAACCCATTCATCCATTTTTACGGCAATACAAGTAACTGTGCCCTGAGATATAAGGGACCTTTGAGAAGGTTGGGTTTTTTACTTAGTATCTTTTTTCAAACATTTGTAAGAGTTGAAAAGAACTTCTGAACTCCACTCAAGCTTCAAATTCAGACATTCTCCTCAAAGTTGTGACTGTTTTTTATGTAAGTCTTCAGTGGTTTTAATCATGATATAATGCTGTATTAATCACTTCTAGATGCTGTAACACTATTATTACAATATTCTGTTCCTTATGTTGCTCCCAAGAAATTTCATTTTGTGCACCTGTATTTCTTTATTATGGTGGCCTTCAAGGGTCTGTACTGGGACCAATACTACTGACTTTCTTCAGTGACATAGCCACTGGGATTGAGTGCACTCCCAGCAAGTTTGCAGATGAGAGCAAGCTGAATGGAGCAGTTGATCTGGTGGAGAGAAGGGATACCATTCAGAGGGACCTTGAAAGGCTTGAGGAGTGGGCCTGCATGAACCTCAGGAAATTCAGTAAAGCCAAGCATGAGGCCCTGCACCTGGGTCAATCCCCTATATCAATATAGGCTGAGGGATGAAGGGATTGAGAGCAGCCCTCCTGAGAATGACCTGAGGATACTGGTGGATGAAAAATCGGACATGAGCTGGCAGTATGCACTTGCCACCCAGAAAGTTAATCTTATCCTGGGCTGCATAAAAAGAAGTGTCACCAGCAGGCTGAGGGAGGTGATTCTCCCCCTGTACTCTGCTCTGAGATCCTACCTGGAGTATTGCATCCAGCTCTGAGGTCGCCAGTAGTAGACAGCAAGGACCTGTTGGAGTGGGTCTAGAGAAGGGACGCAAAAATGGTCAGAGGGCTCTAACACCTCTCCTATGAAGAAAGGCTGAGAGAGTTGGGGTTGCTCAGCCTGAAGAAGAAAAGGCTCTGGGGAGACCTTATGACCTTTCAATACTTCAAGGGGGCTTTGTAAGAATGACGGAGACTTTTTACCAAGGCCTGTAGTGACAGAACAAGGGACAACATTTTCTAACTTGTGACATAAGGAAGAAATCTTCTACAATGCTGGTGATGGGACACTGGAACAGTTTGCCCAGGGAAGCTGTGGACGCCCCATGCCTGGAAGTGGGTTGGATGGGGTTTTCAGCAACCTGATCTAATGAAGGATATCCCGACTCACAGAAAGGGGCTTGGACTAGATCTTTAAATGTCCATTCCATCCCAAACCACTCTATGATTCAATACTATGCTTTCCTTTCCATGCTTAAAAAATTCTGATTACAGAACTTTCATTTTTTACCATATGAGTTCAGTTCCTTTAAGGGTGGTGTCCAGGTCGTTTTTATTACATTTATGTGGTTGGAATGCTGCCACTGTACAAACAGGGAAGATTACAAGATGTAGACATTAAAAAAGCACTACACATTAAGATACTAGTTTCCCTTGTGCTGTAATCTTTTAGTATTGAGGACTTCTTTTTTTGCAACGACAGTTCAAAGATTGCTTTGATGACTAATCTGTGGAAGAATTAATAGCTTAAAAGACTAATCTTTTTTGTCAACTATACTTGCTCCCACATCAACAGTAAATCAAGACCAAATCAAGCAGTTCAGTTTTTCCATGCAAAAATAAATTTCATAGGCTTTTCTACCAGCAGCTTAAGAGTACAGCCTGTAGAAAATGCTGCCATACAAACACCTCCTTCTGGAAGTGCAAGCACAAGGAATATAACATTGGCTCTTGAAACTAACATTTCTCTCAGCTCTAGAGTTTGGTTTTCAAAATCAGAGGTTGAAAGGCAAAGTTCAGGCATGTTGTTTAAAGATGTTAAAGATCTTACATTTCTAGTATTTTCTGTGTATTTCCAGGCGGAAGTAACTATACAAAATACATATGAAAAACAAACCCATTATTTTTCTTTTCCATAAGCAAAACAAGATTTAATCACCCATCTTTTAAATTGCTGAATACATTCCTATCTTGAACACTTTCAGTATAGCATGATATATCTCAAGATACTCATTGTACATAGAAAGCAAAATATTCAGATTGGTACTTGTTTGTAACTAACATGGAAGTTTGTTTGTGTGCATGTTTCAATATATTTAAACATAAATTCTGAAGAATATATGCCACGTCTTTTTATTAATAACTGTGCTACTTAACTCCTAACAAGAAGTCACAGCTCAGTGATGTCTGAGTTCTGATCAAAACTTATCTATAAACAATTGGAATCTGTATTTGAATGATCACTGAATTGATGGAACAACCTTGTGTTCAGAACTAGTCCGTATTTTTCATTGATGACACAGAAGATAGAATAGAAAGCATGGTTATTATCTTTGCAGATGTCAACAAAATGGGAGGTAGTGCAAGCACGTTAATAAAGACGATGAAATTTCAAATACGTGGCAACTTGAGAAAATCCAGGTAGAGGTTTAGAAAAAAATGTTATATGAAGAAAGGCTGAAAGAAGAATGACTTAGGTTATAGAATGAGCAACAGGTCAGATGCTAGAGAACTGCTAAACTCTTTGGCAGAATAAAGGCATGACAAAGTTAGTTCTTAGTAAGTATTACAATACCATGTTCAGATGTCCTCAGCAAAATGGCTGTCTCCTATTGAAAAAATGCTGGCAGACTAAACCTCTACCTAAGCTCAGGACTAACAGTGCAGTGTAACAAACAAAGGAGATGCCTGCAGCAACAGCAAAAATAATATATGGCAGTGCTACATTATTTCAAAGAACGTTTTGGCAAAGACATACACAAATGAACAGTCTCAGTCCACCTTCTTTACAATTGGTGGTTCTACTGTTATAAAAGAAAACTTTCCCTGTACTCCAGCAATTTCAAAATGAAACTCTCTGTGAGAGGCCTTCGCAACAGAAAAGGATTCTAGTAACATGGAGAGCTGCTCGCTCATCTCAGAACATTACTTCTTCCTTGCTCATAGATCCCAGAACATGAAGTCCCTCTGTCTCTGCATCTGCCTCAAATACACACTCTTCTGCATGCTTTACAGATTTACATGGAGATTTTTCTCTCACTCCTGCAACTGGCAAACTACAACTTCATGTTATCATGCTCTCAGATGTATACTATATTCTTAAAGACATCATTGTTTATATTATTTAACTGGAACAACTGCCAAGTGCCAGGAGACAGGTAACAGTTGCAGAACAGTTACAGAGGCCTCATGAAAACCGTTTGTAGGCTGCTGAAGAGGAGCTTTGAGGCTTCAAAGGAAAAAGATAGATAACAGGACAGGCAGCTGAGGGATAAATATATACTAGGAAGGAATGTATAAAGTAACTTCCAAATATTTAGAGATGAAGCCGAATTCCCAAAGCCTACAATAACTCTTCTGATACAAGGTGAACTTGTCTTCTGAGTTTTGCACAAGATAAGCCTGATCCCGCTTTAGGAAAACTTGTTTAGTGTTACAGCTACTAAAATCTAGACAACAGAAACAAGTGTTACATTCAACTTTTAAACATCGGAACTTGTCCTGTTGCTGACAAGAAAACAACCAGATCCTATAACTGAGTACATGATTTCTTAATTAAATTGAGTTGAGCTGGTGTCAACAAGGAGAAAAGATACTTGGTGCAATATTCTCAATTATGGATAGCGTGTTTTCTACAGAGGTTTCATGTCATATCAGCTTTAATGTAAGGGGATACTGAATCCAGCAAAACAGCAGTAAGAAAGCAGGACAACAAAATATAAATCATTATAATAAACAAGGTTTGGACTCGATTAGTAGAAATAGTGCTCACCCCAGGTTTTCAATAGAAAATACAACTTGTCTTGGAAAAAATATGAAGTCAGACAATGTGGTTTATAGCCATCAGCAGTGAGGTACTACAAAGACTCTTCCCTTTTCCTAAACCAGAGATGTAACAATTTAAGTTTCACTGTATTTCTATCATCCAATTCTATAGTGGGGGGAGGAGGAAAGCAGGCAAAGGGTTTGGTGTTGAATTCTGAAACCCACTAAGGAAGCGCCACAATCCCTCCAGGATTCCCAGTGGAATCTGGGTCCTCTAAACATTGTTGCCCATATCCACCAAAATCTCTAATGTTCTGCTAAAATCATTTAACAGAAAGTCCTGTGGGACACCATGACAGAGACATGTAGTCTCTCAGACAGATAAGTCAATGTAATGACTGGTACTGAAAAGACTTTGCTTTTGGCTTTGTACTGAAGAGGTGGTAGATGCTGTGAGAGAAAAGCTGCCCAGGCCCATGTGCTTACTTGTGAGCTTTTTAGCCAAGCGTACGTTTTGCAACAAGTCACATAATTTTTTTAAGACCTTTCAGTGCATTTTTTATTCCACACAGGGGTTGCAAAAATCAGTCTAAAATCGTAAAAGGGTGATTTTTTTCCTGGGTTGCAGCTGAAAGTATTTTGTATTGCTATGGTGACTTAGGCACCTAGTAACACTAGAGAGTTTTTTACTTCAGCATTCAATGGCACAAAGGGCAATAAATTAGATGATGTCTTGAAGTCCCTCCCAGGCTTATTTTCTATGAGACTTTAATTTTGATACTATTGACTCACAAGCTTTCCTAATGCTTCATGTAGAAGTATATAAAGATGACGAATTTTCTGGAACTCAGCTGTAGAAAGCTTTCCCAGGGGAATCTTTGGGACTGAACAGCTTCTAAGCCATATGTGGTATGACAACCTCGGTTGATTATTTCTTTAAAGATCTTGTTTGCCTGTTAAAGTAATAAAGACTTTTAAAAGTTAAAAAAAAAATAAATAAAAAATTACATAGCTCCCAAACAACTTTAACCACTTCCTAAAACAAATGATGTGCAGTTTGACGCATTCTTCCTTACAATTCTGTAGACAGCCTTAGCCCACAGACATTATACCTTCCAAACCAGCCGGTTAATCTGCAGATACTCTTCCAACCGTACTATTTCTTCACTGTCTTTACTTCCATTACATTGACTATGCTTCAATACAACAAAAGAACAAACAGAACATGCTATACTTGTGTAACACAGCATCTTTGATAGAACTGCACATGTCCAGTGCAACTCTGAACACCTGCAATTTTTATTTACAGTTTTACTTATTACCGACACTGCCCTCAATTCTTTCATGCTGTAGGCATCCTAAAAGTGCGATTTTTACTCAGCTACAGGAGTGTCCTGTATACTTTAGGAGGAGATATTAAAAAGATTCACACCTACAGAACTCTTCAAACTGTGGAAGTCCGACAATTATCTGTGTACAAGTCAACAAGGGATGCTACTCAAGCACAATAATACTGTGGCCAAACTAACTCTTTCTGTACATTCCTGTATTTTAGTATTTGAAGAACATTTTTAATCTTTATTTTTTTCTGAAGCATCTTGACTAAAGATTTCTCTGTGCTAACATCTAACACTGTACAAAGTGTTTTCCTAGTTTAACCTGTTGAAACAGAAATTATTTACAACTTCCATTACTTTCAAAGCTGTGACTTTTGTTATACTTTACTATGAAAACACTTTTCACCACATTTTATTTAGCAAAATGATAATCACTACATTACAGATGTAGTAACTGACCCTTTTGTTGTGGCATGGGTTGTTTTGCTTGTTTGTTTGTCTTTTTTTTCTCGTAAATCTGAGCTAGCACTGCCTCAGGAAGAGCTGTATCTCACCTTGCCAGTACAGCTCTAAGTCTGTAGGATATTCTATAGCAGTTTGAAAAGAAAAGCTTTCCTTTCCAATCCACTCTTCCTGATCCAGAATTTTTATATTTATGCTTTAGTAGGCAAATGGAGACAAATCCTCAAATCCTACAGTATTTTCAAGATATCTAATTCTATTACTTTGACTTTCCACAATTTCATGCTGTTATAAAAAGTTTATTATTTTTCTTAAGTAGAAGTGAATTGTTTACTGACGTGAATATGTACAGCCATTTAGGGAAATACTAATCCAAATATTGAGAAAAGGAAGAAAGAGTATTAGATGAGTAATTAAATACAAATTCAGTAATGCTGCAACTGTCACTGAATCCATTATTATTTTTCCTTGAACATCAGGAATCACCTCCCCCATGTATATTCACATGTACTGAAATGCTGAAGAAGCATTAGTATTTCTAGATAAAATAATGTCTATATGGAAATCTCAGCCTGTAAGCATGAAAGGGGGGAAGTACCTATTGTCACATATCCTTGCCAGGCAGCTGAGGGTGTGCTACCTCATTTCACTAAGGAGAGGGTGAAGCTACAACATCATGGTGGAAGAAGACTGGAAATGTGATGCCTATAGAAGCACTGCTCCTCAGTGGAGATACTTCTGGATGTGTTTTGCCAACTTGCCACTTTCAAATTATACCCTTCCACCATGGGTCCTCCAAGAGCTGTGTTGAGAAAAAAAAAGGAAGTAGCAATCTTTTCTTCTCTCAAATGCAACACTGAAACACGCAAAAAATATCTTAAAACATGCTCCTTTTTATATGTATCATCCTATCCATCACCAAGATTTCAAGTCTACTGTGGTGGAGCTGGTGCACTGAATTGGTGGTGGAAAGCAGAGACAACAGCCCTAGCTGGCAGGCACTGTTGCAGACTGACAGGAGATAAGAGTGACTGGAATAATTAATTAGGCCACTAAAGTTTGTCTTCTTTAGTTCATGGCTAGAGGAGACAGAGTAAGATGAAATTAATGATCAGTGGTCACAAAGTCCCTCTGGTGCATCAAGCAAGGTATAGAAAGAAGTAAGAATAAGTTTGTGTATGTCTATTACTGCTTTTACAACCTTGAAGACTAGAGATTTTCTTTCCTATTGATAACAGGGGTTGATAAAATCTTATCAGTGACTGCAAAAGAAGCTAGTGTTCTCCATGCATTGCATTCCCTTCAGTTGTTCTAAGATAAAAAGTAGGTGAGTCCCTTTGGGGGAAAAGAAAATCACAAACCCCATCATTACTAACTGCACAAAATTGGTCTGGCAAATACTTTTGTGATACCTTAGAAAGACGCATCATTGCAAGAGGATCTTCCTTACTCAGTGCAGCACATGGCATTTCATAAAGTTTATCCTGGCCCAGTCCTTCCATCCACACAAGTCCTGTTAATGGATTTACTATCCTATACATACACACTGCTCCCCCTAATTTGATGCCGTCTGCAAACCTGATGAGAATAAGGTCCATACTCCAGGACATCTGGAGTATGGTAAAGATGCTAAACAGTACAGGGCCCAGAGTATTCTTATGTCCCAGGAGAAATCAGAGAATACCCAGGTTTTGCAAATGGAAGACCAGAGTAAGAGGCAAGAACAATTACTAATGGGATATGATGCTCTAGCATGAACACGGCAGACGAAAGCTACTCTTGAGTTCATATATATATCTAGTATCAGAGGAAAGGGGGACAGCAGGAAGATACTTGTTGTTAATATCTGAAAATCTGAACATGATGGTATTTTAAAAAAGAATATGCCACAAGCTACACAGATGGTCTGAAAATGAGGAACAAAGAAGGCAGTTTAATGCCAAAGTCCAAAAGGTGATTTTATCTGTATCTTTTTGATTTTAGAGGAATATAGTTTACAGAAAATATTGAGACATTACACTTCTACTAACAGGAAAAAACTCTCAAACCTTTGTAAAAATCACTTAGAAACTCATGGGTTAACAGTGCATTCATTCCCAATTAATCCTGCCACAGCTATGAAGATTTTTTCTTGTTCATATTTGAACAGAAAAAAAGGCTCCAGATTTCAACATTAGCAATTTTGCTAATGCTGCAGACTACCAAGAGTGTACAAATTTTCAAAGATCTAATAAAAAGATTTTAGATCTGGGAAAACTCCATGTCTTATTTGGGAGAAAAAAAAAAAGAAAAAAAAAATTTTAATGAACTAAAATTGAGAAATGGGGCTGTAAGCAGTCACAAGAATATCAGATGGAGATTAGGAGTGATTAGGAGTGACTGAAGGCAGAATAAGAAATGAGGGAAAGCCAAAGACATGAAGACAAATGGTTTCCTGGGATGAAATCCAGATCTCATTTAAGTCAATGGCAAAATTCCCCTTGACTTCATTAGGGCCATGATTCCACTTGTGAAGTTTATTCACAGCAGAAGATGTAAGTGAAATAAGCAATGCATCTGACAGAAACCTTGGGGAGAAGGGGGAATAACCAAAGGGAATACACACTGAACCACATATTTTTCTACTAGACAAATGAGGTGGAATAACATGTATATGCAAGACCACTAATTTTACTTGCGCTATGAGGCTTCTAACAGTAATACAACAGTAAACAAGGAGAGCTGATGGATGTATTTTAATTTGCAAATTCCAGTGAGAAACTGCAAAAATCTAATTCATACTAAAATTAGACGTAAAGATTTGCCAGTAACAAAACTAGTTAGATGACAGAAGAACAAAAGATTATTTCACAATATGGAGGTAGGTTAACAGTGAGAATTCTCTAAGATCCTACATTACATTTCTATTGTGAACATAATTAAGAATACCTCAGAAGAAGATATAAACAGAAGTAACATTACAATATATTTAAATTATTCATATGTAAAGTTAACTGTGAAAAAAATAACAAAGCTGACAATCTATGCCAGATCAATTTACTGACGACAAATTACAGAAAGAAAATAAACTACCCATGTACATCTACCTACAGTAACCACTTATTAGGAATCCTTCAATGGTGCCTCTCTTGAAGAAGTCAAACCCCAGTACGTTAGACTAACTGGGACAGAATAATGACAGTGACAATAATATAAAACATGTTTATGCATTTATAGTAGACACTCACTTCAACTTGCATGTTCAAGGTACTTGACTACCTTTTAGCTATTACTCACTCATCTCATAAACAATATAGCAAAATCCAGAAAAGAAAAACAGAAGTGACCTATGACATGCTAAATGTATCTCTGTGAGGAAACATTAAACGTGATAGGCGTGATTTAATTTAGCTGTCACTGAAGTCAACACAAAAGGAGTAGCAGTTTGGAGATACGAGCAAAAGTGATACATTAGAAATATCGATTAAAGGAAATTTAGGGAAAAAAGCAAATGTTCACCTTCACTTTACCCGTACATAAGTTAATATGGCGTATTTATGATCATTTTTTAATTAGTTATACCACTACTAATTTCTTCTAATAATTAAAAGGCACAGAGCTACTGCTAAAGAAAGTTTTTAGAATCACTAAGTTACACAGATAATGAGTTGTGGGTTTTTTTAGTTTTATTAAATATTTTAATAGGATTAAAATACGTATGTATTGAGTAACTCTGAGATGTCATCTGCCACTACTCTACAGGAAAACATCTTAAAACGTATTGACCTTTACATTGCAGAAGCCAGTCAGCTGTTACTTCATGAAGATCAAGAGCAAATCTTTTTCCTTTCATAGGTACTTTCCAACTCAGGGATGATTTTGTGATGCTTATCTACAAAATACACCAATACATTTGATCCTAAAGTGGCTGGAGATGGAGTTTAGTGCTTCTTGCCCTACCAGTTTGGCCATGCCAAGATTTTTAAGAATGAAGTTCTGATTAAGAAGATGATATGACATAGATTTTCTGATTCTAGTGACTTATTAAAATTCCCATCCTTGACATTGGCTTGTTCCCTTTGGTGTCTAAATAAATGTATTTTTTCTGTGATAGAACCACAAAAAAGTAGAAACTTGACTAGAAATTAGCTTAGGGCGCAGGCCTCTAAAGTCTTTCAAACCGTCAACTACATCTAGTTCAAACGTCAAAAGTTAACATGCTAAACAAAGAAAAGGATTAGGGAGAAAGAGCACAGAAGTTTTAAAGGTAAAAATTCAAAGGAAAATGACAAAGGACTAGAGATTTCAGTGTCTGAATATTTTTGTCGTTGAAGAACCATCGAAAAAGAGCAAGCCTGAAGACAACAAAGTTTAAGAAAAGAGGCTATGGATCTGGCATGCTCTGTAGTATCTAATGGTTGGGAAGTTCTAAAAACTGTACCAGTTACACAGAAACTTAGCAGCAGCAACTAAATATGTCAATATTACGTGTGTGTTAGAGCAGGCAAATGTTCTCTATGTGAAATCTGGAAAGCTACTCAGTGATCCAGGAAAAGCTGAGGGAGAATTTGGACTGTACTATGTGTGGTTTTATGCATCATAATATAAATGCAGGATATATAGAATTGCTTTTCCTATTTCTGTTGAAAACTTTTACATCAGTAAAACTCTGCTATCCCAGAAAACGTATAACCGAGCAGCTCGACAGTGTGGGACAAAAAGGCTGAAAATAACACCCTTTTACTACACTTCAGCACACTTTTTTTTGATTTTATAAGCTAATCATCAACATTTGTCTACAGTGGCACCTAAACACTGTTCTAATGCAGCAGCAAGGGATTAAATAGCATTACACTTACATCTGAGCACGGTACATTTTTTCCTTCTGTACCTAGACATTTACAAATGTCGGAATGAACAACGTATTGCACTGTATATATTTCATTTGGCTGGAATAGAGTGCCCTGGGAAGCAGAAGTCTGTTGATTGATAAGTATTTTTGATGACTGTTTCGAAAGTTTCAGTAGGATGCTACCAAAGTATTTCCTTTTCATACGCCAAGTTTCTTGGAGCATTTATTTTTCTATTTTTATTTTTTCCCAAGGTTTAAGAGCATGGACTTGAAGCGATGACTACCTTTCGCTGCTCGAACAAGCCCGGAGAATGGCCAGCCCTTTGGTATTTTTTGTTTTGTTGAACAGTTAACAAGTAGAACCCCACGTCACAATTGGCAGGGACACATGGGTCAAACTGACCTGTGCAGGACTTGTCTGCACTGCCCTAGCTGAGACATGTCACATTAGTTAAATTTTATGCTCAATATATATTTTTCATTCAGTCTTAGAAGTAAGAGTGCTTAAAGATACTTAGCTATGAAAACTGTTCCAGATTACAAATAAGTGGACTTGGACAATTCAGCTAGTTTCCAGTTACACATAGCATACATGAAAAACCTTTCTTTTTTCCAGATTTATCATAAGAATTGAAGAAAATATGGCTGGAAGGAACCTCAAGAGATCATATAGCCTCTTTATCCTCTTTCCCTACACCGAAGTAGGATCATTTATACCTAAAACACTTCTGACCATTTCCAATGTGTTTTTAGAAGCCTCCCATATCAGTGGTTCCACTGTGCTGGTACACATATAAGTACTTAATTATTCTACAGTCAGAAAGGTTTTATTTTTCTGGTGTCTATCCTAACTCTTCTTGCTGAAATGCTAATCAGATATTTCTTCTCCCATTCCCAGTGGACAAGTTCACTCCCATCTCTGCACAGTGTTCTGCAGACTGTTATCATTTCCAGTTTCTCTCTTCCCTAGTATTTTTAGTCCTTCCTGAGTCTTCAGAACAGGCCAAACAGGAAGAACTGGGTGGAGGATAGAGCTTACTGTTACATACAACTTTGTTGTTAATTATGCTTTCACAATCACATACCTTTGTCAGCACACATTTGGTTGGTAACCTGCTATAACTTTCAGAGTTTTACGAATGACTGTGTATCCAGTCATCACCACCTCATATTTAAAACAGATATTGTTCTCATATGTAATACTTCAAACTTAATTCTAAATTTTATCAGAACATCTCACAGAATTGCTAACAACACAGAAATATTAATCATGCCTCCTATGTTTATGCTATTATAGATTTAAGATTTAGATTTGAAGAGTAACATGTCTGAAAAATATGTTATATCTGTATGGTCTTTGAAAGAAAACACAAATATAGTCTGCCTGCAGACTGAGCTGATTAGCTGAGAGATCACAGAGCCTGTGTTAACATACCATGCCTCTTAACTGCATATTTTGGTCTGTGCTTAACACAGACTTCTGCTTTCCAGGGCACTATATTCTAGCCAAATGAAATATATACAGTGCAATACATTGTTACCGCATCTGTAAATATGTAGCTACAAAATAATAAGAAAAACCCCAGCATGTTTTAAGCTGTAATTTCAGTAACTCCAGATGGATACAGAAGCATAATAATTTCTTTCATGATGCTATGAATAAAAGGGCATGCATAGTAACAAAACACTACTTGATGGATGCTTATCTCAAGGTCTGTTAGGGCTACTAGTCATGGTTTACCTTTCAGTTTCATCTACCTATAGTGCTGTCTAATGCCAACTGGCATTGTGTCAAACACTTCTCTAAACGAAGTCTGATTCTACCTGGGGAGAGTACTGTAAGTAATATACAACTTCCATTCAAACTACATCTGAAGATGCTTTTCAAAAATTAAACAACTCAATTACTACCTAAAGACTGCAAGAGTTTGGGGATAGGATTTGAAAAACCTTTTTGTTTTGCCTTTCTACAGCACTTACCACAACAGGGCCCCAGTCCATTCTTATTACCTTACCATAAAAATAAACCACAACAGTTTAGCTGGATTTAGCTAAAATATGGGCTTTCTTCCCCAAGAAGAACAGAGAGAGTCACATTATGTACAAATACATATGGAATGCTTTGAAAAATTGTTAACACCTGCACATGAAAATCCAAACTGTGTAGTTTTATGGAATGGCTACCAGAAAGATTAGGAGAATGGACAGTCTACTGAACCAGAAAGAGCCTGTTTGGTCTACCAAAATAAAGATGCAATGTTCACAGTGTGCTCTCTAGAACACATTTGAGAAATAAAGAAAAAGAGTAAGAAAGACTATGTAAGCTAGAAAATATGTAAGTTAAACTAAATTGGAATATAGTCTGGAAATTGGAATGCAGCTGATAATCATCAAAGGAATGAAGTTCCACAATGGCTTTTGAGATAGACTATGATAATTTTAAGAGAGGAACTGTATGACATGGTTGTCTACAACATAACTCTGATTTCCTGTGTTCTTAGAAGAAGAGGAGATAAAAGCTCGGAGAACATTTTTTCAGCTGTGATGTCTGATAATGCCAAATTTGCAAGGAATGAAGGAAAGGAGGTGGAAACATAACAAAAAAATAAAAATCAAGTTGGGGGAAGTCCCTAATTACACAGAGTACTACTATCATAGCATAATACTGCATCAAAGAAACATTTCCCCTTATCCATCTCAATCAGAAGCTCATGGAAGTCTTTGAAAAGGGTTAGTGAGAGGTCACAATCATACAAAGGTTCTGCTACATCATTAAACCTCTATTAATGGATACAGTGAAACAAATGAACTTCGTAAGTCTAGGTGAAGGAGAAAGACTACTGGATTTGCTCAGCCTAATTAAAGATACACATTTAATACTGTTGCTAGTTTGAGAAAACCAATGGAACATCTGTGTTTATAACCCTAACAGAGATTATATCAGGGTCTGTATTTCACGTACATGTTCCTAAGTACTGTTCTAAATCACAGACTGCTGTTAAATGCAAATGCACTTTGCCAGAAAATTGTGAGCACTGCTTTTGTACATGGACTTTACTGGGTATAATCACAGCTTGAGTCACCTTGAGATGTTATTACTTTCATGTGACCTACACACGGGGTTTCACACTGAGAGGAAGTCTTTCCATAAACTCTAAAAAAAAAGTGCACTGAAACTTTCAGTCTTTCATGTGTAAGGTGCTTAGAGTTAAAATTCTGAAGATTTGACTAAAAGTAAAATAACAGCACTTCCTCAGCATAATAGCCCATATTTTTCGATTAATCTTTGCTTTGATATACAGATTGTAATTAAAACTACTAGTGTAAACATTATCAACTGGATATAATTGTATGTTTTTATTTCACTGTTTACATGATATGTAAGTGTAAAGATTTTGGACGTGTATTTACAGAAAAAATCTAGAGAGTCTACTTTCAAAAATCACTCAAAGTCCAAATGCAGTCATCAAAAGGGGGTAAAATTCCTAACTGTAGGTGCATTTTTAGAAATACACTGTTAATGGCACTATCATCTTAACAGGAAAAGCATGAATAGGTTGCCCATACACTGAGAATTTGTGACAGCAGTACCACAAAGTTTTCAGCCAGATAGCTTCCAGAAAGAATACGTGAACCCCCCCCCAGGAGCCTACCAACTTCTACAAGCCAAGCTATGGGGATTTGACACTTCTCAGCTGAGGACACTATATATATGGAGAGATCTTTTTTTCAAGAACATTGGGAATGTACTGTTACTGTGCAACAGCTGGGGCTGGAATAATGCAAAGGAGACATAGCAACCTCTGCTCTAAAGTAAGACATGTAACATTTAAGATGCTACAGAGGAAATGATGAAGGACTGGAATATCAGCCTTGGAAGATAAGAAAATGAACAGAAGCAAACCACAGAGAACGAATGGACCGAAAAATAAAGTAATGCAAAATAATAATAAACCAAATATTTAGGAAAATATTAAGTGAAAAGTTATGTCAATATGAGTGGTGAAAAATATTATTAATCAAAGCATCATTGCTTATTTTTTCATCAGTGTCAACACATGAATGGCTCTGTATGAAGAAAGTAGGGAGTCACAGTCACACCTCAAAGAGTTTACTGTCACATGGTTGATACAATTAGTAAAGGCAAAAAAAAATTCAAATCAAATGGTAAGAAAATAGTATGATAAAGTGTTGGACTGCTGGACTTGCCTGTCACTTTCAGATGCTTTGCAGTGCTAGGCAAAGACAAAATCATTTCCCTGTGTATTCTCACAATAGAGACTCCTTCAATGGAAATATGCTCGGACAAAAGCTGTAACCTTTAAGATCCTGTTTCCTAGCTGTTTCTCTTTTTATATAAAAATAAAAATCAATTGTTGTCACAAAGTCTCTTTGCCCATTATCTTCCTTATGTTAGATTTATGAATAAAAATGTGTGAAATTAAATTATACAGGTACTGAAATATCATATGATTAGGTGAAACATTCTTGATGAAAGAAGGATACCCAGAAATACTGCAATTGCTTCCACATTCATCCGCTCAATTACATGCTTCTCACCTATTTAATAATGCTTGTTATATCCCTGTTAATTGATGTGTTTTGAGAGAATTTATTTTCTTATACACTACATCAAGTCTTCTACGATGAACAAGAGACTTGGATCATAGCAGTCTCATAGAACAGAACAAGCCTCCAAGGTAAATGCAGAAAGATCATGAAATGGACAATGCAATGATAACCAAAAAAAAAAGAGGGGGAGGGAAGACAGGGGATTGGAACATTATGAAGTTAAAGAAACAAGGGAATGAAAGGGATTTAAACAGGAATGATAGGTAACCTACTGTAAGTGGTGTGAAAGCTTAACAGTGGGGGACTGGAATAATCAGATATGGGAACAACCTGACAATGGAATGCTTTCAAACTGAAGCACCTCAAAAGTAAATGATCTTAGAGCAGAATAATCATATTTGCCTCTGGGAATAAAATTTAAAGATTAAAAAAGACTGAAAAAAAAAACCCAAACCCAACCCCAAGTTTGATGATTATGCAGATAGACCTGCAAAAAGAAATGATCCAGTCAGGTCAAGAGCGAGAAAGGTAAAGCAGTAGGGCTGGGAATGACAACAGAATACAAAGGAAAAGGTGATTGAAACCACAGATGGTTGAAACTCACCTTTTCACAGACAGAACTGAAGATGAAGGACCGTACTGGACAAACTCGTTTTTAGTAACTCATTGACTCTTACTCTTGTTCATTTACTAAAAAGTTATTACTTCTCACAACAACCTTACACAGTGTTTTCCAGAAACAACCTTAAAGCTGGGTATGGGGTATATGTGTGCATTGATATTTGGCTTCAAACAATTCCTGTCCTATGAAATACAGCACTAAAATAGCTGAACACAAAGTCATCATGAGATGAGACTGTATGAATTCACTTTTTAAGATGGGACTCTAATAAACCTATTTTTTGTTTTCACTGTGCTTCTTTGAAAAACAATCAACAATTAAAATTCTAGAAATTAGAATGACATCCATTATCTCCACGATTCTGGATTTGCTGTTAGGAACTAGATTATTTTCATAAATCAATTGAGAATATAAGAGATTAGTTGCATTGTCTTCAGTGTACACTCTCATAAAGTGTGAGGAGAGAGAAAACTATGACGACAGCCTCTTCCACAAAACCTCACCAACAGGATATTTGCATTCACTATCTCCTCTGCTAACTCTTCCCACTTATTAAATGAACTACAGTGGGGTTTAACAGAATGGCATAACTACCCCACTGTTTCCTATGGTGAGACTACATTTTCTCAGACCACAGTTTTCCAAGCTTTCTGATGACCCATTTCTTTTTGTTTCCTCAAATGCTATGAGCAGCTTTGCAGATTAAAATTTTACCTTTTCCCCCCAGATTTATATAGCGAAGTAAACCAGAATTTTGCATGATGCATTTGCCAAAATATTAACATGTGGACAAGAGATGCACTAAGTGTTCTGGTGATAAACACCTTGGTCTGTGCCAGTTGCAATAATCACTTAAGGGCGATGAATCTTTTACAAATGCACGAACACCAGCAACACAGTTGAACTTGATTTCCATTCCTGATATTCCATCACTGAGAGTGAGAATTCTTGAACATATAACAGAGAGAAGAAAAATAATGGCATAATGCTGATTTCATTATGATCCTGATGTTCACTGAAGAATCTAAATGTACTGGCTCTGAAAGAACTGAGTTTTGACTCCCCCCAAAACTCCTCACCAGTACACTTGCTACGACGCAGGTTACAAAGGAGTTATCACTAAATCATGAATTGCTATTACTGTCCCAATTATCCAATGTTGTTGTTTCAGGGGCAATGAAAGTTCTTCCAGCTTCCCATAGTCATGCAGCTTTAACTGCACTTGTCTGGATGGATGCGGTTGGTTGGTTTGTTTGGTTTTTTTTGCTTCGTTTTGGGTTCTTTGGTTGGTTGTTTTGTTGTTTTTTTTACTTCAGAAGTCTGCATTTATACCCCAAAAGTATGTGCTGTGGAGCTTCCAATGAAATCCGTGTACAACTGTTATGCAAGATTAGCGGCACCTAGTTCTACATAAGTAATGGGGTTTTTATACATGAAATACCTTCCTTTGTGTTTGTCACTTTGAAACTTGTGCTTACCAGCTAAAGCCCACAGTATTTTGGAGTAGTCCATGTTCAAAAAAATGAAGGAAGAAACAGCCTTTTGTATTGATTTAAATGAAAAGATAATTGTCTGACACTTATTGTTGACAACTGATATTAGAGGAAATAGGGATTTTGAACAGAACATTCATGCTCATAACAAGTAACTTCTTTTCTCAGTAAAGATTTATGTCAAGGGAGCACCTAGTGCCCACATCAACCTACCAGGAATCTGATTTGAAGGCCAATCAAAGACAGAACTTGGATTTAATAGAATCATAGAATCATAGAATAGTTAGGGTTGGAAAGGACCTTAAGATCATCTAGTTCCATACTACTGAAACACAGAAAGTAAACTTAGGATTTGAGATTCCACTAGTGATATGCTGCATACTGGATCATGGAATTACTGTCTTTAGTCAGACTGGGAATGGAAACTGGGATGCATGCAGCATAAAATTTCATATGCTTTAAGGAACTATTAATACAGGAGCTATCCCAACTACCAGGCCATGGCTATATTGATCACCTAAAACTCACTGCAGTATGTTAAAGTGTTGAGAAATGGAGCAGATTATATATCATTACCCAAGGCAGGAACTGTAAAGCTTTTAAAGTACCACTGCCCTAAATACACTGGCTGGGATTCACTGCACTTAGCAAGCATTTAAATGTTCTACATTTACCTGAAGTTATATCCCTACCTTCATTCTCTAGTTAATGAAAAGATACTATTTTCTAAGTAAGCTGATTCACCCACCTATTTTAGGTACCTGTCCACAGATGGATAAATTGATGACTCTAATTGCTTTTACTACTGCTTCAAAAACCAGATGTGAAGTATCAGGTTCAAATCCAAAGACTGGAATAATTTCCCCACTTTCTGGCACTGAGTAGCTAAGGTATTACACTAGCAGAAATCAATTTCTCTGATAATGTTCTCATGCTCAAAGCACAGAAATACTGACTACTGTACACACACATACACACACTCCTCATTATGCTTATTAAAAAAAAATTATGCTCAAAAAATAAATGCGAACATTCCAAAATAAGAAACTTTGTTATTTACCTGATAAGAATATCTGATAGAATTTTAACAACCAAATGTCTGAGATGCTTGGCTTTGACACTGTCACTGGGACTCTTCACATTTCCTGCTGATACTCTAATACCAAACAAATGTCTCTCCCTGGAAGCTTGTCTCAACTCCAAACTCTGTCCCTTCCCAACTGAAGGCTCTGATCTCTAAATTGATGCAGCCTCTTGCCTCTTTCCCTAATACCATGCTCCGTTGCTCCTGGCTGTGCGCCAACTTCAAGATGGTAGGCAATGTAATTGCTTAGCATATTCCTGGTGTTGTGGCTAGTACACTTTCCTGGGGATCAGGAGATGGAGGTTTCATCTCCTTGGAAATTAACAGAGCCACTGACTTCACAGGTGAGTGCAGTAATTATGACCCCCTCAACAACACTTCTCCAGGGGAGAAAAACCCAGACCTCCTGGTTGAACCTTCTCAGGAAGCTACAAGTATGCAGATGCTTTTGGCAGTAAAATATACTTTTTCTAGTGTATTAAATATTTTTCATTTAAAAAACTCCAAAGCCTGGGATTATGTAATCTATGTGGGTAATGTAAAATCTAAAATGTACCTTCACTGTTACCCTATTCCTTATTTATTTCATTCTGTCATGCTTTCCCTATGTTCTTTTCTCATTTCCTTAAGTGATGACCTTTAACAAACTGAGGCGCCCTGGCCAATGGAGACAAGGAAGATGTCTCTCTTCTTTCTTGTCCCTCTGCCTCCTGCACAAGTCTCTTCCTTCCTTGACTTCCTTGACTTCCTTGACAGTAAATTTCATTTACTTCCTTTTTCATATTCTCAGCTCCATCAGTAAGGAGAGAGCAAAAATTGTATAAATGAACAGGTATCTAGTCCTAGCCTGTATCTTTTGGCTGACAATTCTTGGTCTTTCAGAAGGCCAGTAATCTTGCACTAAATTTGGTGTAAGGGATGAATAAGCGTAACCTCTTTCTCCAGTGATATCTCAGTGCATTTACATTCTGTTGCTTCAATCTCTCAGAGAGTTGTAAGTTTCAAAAGACCCAGTGTAGCAAGTCCCAAAACTGTCTGTTTTGACAAATGGCATATCATAGAAATGAGAGAGGAAGGCTGAATCATGTAACTCATGGGTGTAACTCAAGTTATCTCCCTTTTTTTTATAGGCAACAATACGCAGTATTTTAGCTATCAACACAGCTATAAATGTAGCCATATCTACATAATCATATGCACAGATATCTCAGTTTATCCAGCAGAATGCCAGACAGCATATAGGGTATGTAAACAGATCTGCCAAACACTTAGAAAACAACTTTAATAACAAGTGTCATTCTTTTCTGTAACGTAGCTGTTTTTAACACACATGATCTAACTCTTGTTTGCTCTTTAAAGTTTTATTGTCTTGGCATTTTATACAGGAAGAGAGCATTAGCATACTCAGGAGAACTGCTAAAAGTAAAAGGCCTCAAGCTACCCACTGCATGGTTGATAGCATAAAGCATGGGATATAAAAACTTTTGTCTGATTGCTCACTTTACTTGTTTTAGAGTAGTGTTACTCTCAAGAGCATATATTCATGTTCTTTCTACTTCAAGTTTTATTACTTCTTTTGTATTATTTAATACATCTAAAGACACTTCCAAAAGACAAATTTTTCCATTTTGAAAAAGTAATGGTTTGGAACCTGATAAAATACATGAACGTTCACAGTGTATTATTTTCAAAGGCAAGTAGAATAAATGTGCAATAAAACAATTAAATGTGTGACAATAAACATTTCTGTGTGATCACGGGTATATTAACATGCCAAACAAAAGAAGAAAAACTAGGCAAAATATTCCCCCTAAAAAAACAAAAGGGTTGGATCAAAATAGATTCTTTACACACCAGAGCATAAGTAAAAAGGGAGTCTGGTCTCAATTACTGTTATTGCTAAATATCCCAGTCTAGAAATTAAAATTAACATTAAAAATGTGAACGAGAAAATGAATGAAGGCAAATTGGATGAGCTATTTTAAATACAGAAAAGAAGTCCATATTGTAGATACACGTTAAAAATCATCCTACAGTAAACTTAAATCTACGTCTACTTAGATATCGCACTGCTAATTATTATATAAATAACCTGGGAAACAATACCTCCAAGATACATGTTTTACTATTTAGTAAACAAGAAACTGCCATGTTTGACATCACTGATTAAGGCCAGGCATTTCTAAAGCTTCAGACACATTTCTGAAATCCACAATACATCAATTTTTAATACTTCCACTCTCTCAGCTCCATTAAAAAGATGGTAGGGGAAAGATTTTAGAGTAATTAATGATATAGTTAGCTGCTAAATATTAATAGGAATCGTAGTCTTGCATAAAATATAACATATAAACCTTGCCAATACAGACGCACCAGTAATTAAACTTGAATATGTAATTACACTGATTTATACGACAGGCAAAAAGTTACACTTTACTGGCTTCTATGTAAACTGTGGGCAACAGTTAAACTTTGCATTTTATGGTTTATATAAATGGGCAATATCTCTACTACAGTTCATAAATGGTTTAGAGACTCATAGTTAAAATTACAACTAATTCCAACATGAACATTCCGACTATATCTTACAAACCAGACTGTGAAAATGACCACCGAGATCAGCCTCCTGTTACATTCAATGCTTGCAAACAAGAAGAAGAGGTTAAGAAAAAAAAAAAGGGCAAAAAAAAAGAAGCAAGGTTACACCAATTTACTACAAAGTAAATGAAGACTCATCTATTTAAATGGTGTAATATAAATGTTTAGTTTCAAACATACACTTCCAGATGTTTCACTTACCGTGTTTCAAAGCACTTTTGAGTAATATTGTGTCTTAGACTAAGGCATTTTTTTCTTGAAGGGATGCTAACTGCACTTACATGTGAGGCTGAGGAGAGCAGCCCGGACTGCTATTTCCATTACTGTCAATGTGATCCAGCGAACCATTGAGATCTTCATGGACTGCCTGCAGTAAGCCACTGGATGCGTTATTTATCAATCCTGGGTTACTAAGTAATGGTAAACTACTCTCTGCCAGTGCAGCCTACCAAAATGAAGAGTAAAAATAAAAAAATATTAGTCCATACATACACAGATCACTTCTAAATGTTCATACAATGTATGAATGTACAAACACAAAGCAGCTCATTTTGGGTAGTTGCAGAAGTGGTCAGAAGGATTCTGTGCATTTTCCAGTTTTCACATTCTGAATGTAACAGCATCTGTATTTCCAGTTTACTATTTCTCTGACATAGGTTTCATTATTTTCCATTATTATGTTCCAATATTCATGGCACTTTCTAGTTTTACATTATTTTTTGACTTTGAATTACACTTAACCCCTATGCCCTTCCACACAATGTATGGCTCCTTTATAATGCAGGCAGCTGCTATACTTTAAAAAATGACCAGAAGTTAACTCAAAATAAAGAAGTCCTGACATTTGCCTCTTCTGCATAAAAATTATATATTATAATTAAACTTTAAAGTTTTTGCCATGAGCACCATGTTCCCCAACACTATGATGTGAAATCATTTATGACAGCTTGGATAAATATTAATGCATATCCACATGCATTTGCAAAAGCTTCTATCAATCTAACATTTGCAGCAAAACTGAGTGTTCCAGATTTTGCCACAGGGTGTCCTTCTTGCTTCTTCACATCAAAAGGAGCATGAATAAGAACTAGTACTTCTTGCGGTGCTACAACTTACTTGGATGATAAACCCAACTATTTAGAATGACCATCAGGTCCACATAAACATAAATACAGGTAACAATATAATTTCTGTAACAGGAAATTAAGTATGTCACACATAAGAACATAATTAGTGTGTGCAAAGAAAGAGTAATTTAGTATTTTTTACCTGCAAGCTTGCATTAAGAGCTGCTCCATAGCCTAAGCTGGTGGGTATGTTTTTCACTAACGTTGGGCTTCTGAAAATAAACGATTTTTCAAATTTTAAAAACAGGCAGACATCCTGGCTGGCTCACTGGGTT